>NW_027491550.1:1220000-1242228 GCF_021521415.1 Bidens hawaiensis | reverse complement strand
AACGAACTAGGGTTACGTCAGAACATTCCCTGACACTACTTAACCTCGTACCAGAATCTCCAGTGCCGCCTTTCCGGCACCCGCCATTGCCGGAATAACGGGATCTCGTCGGAAAAGCGAGATCTCGCTTATTTCACCACCATTTTCACTGTTTTTCGTCCCGTTCGATCCAGATCTGAGCTAGGGTGATCCCTAAGCTCATATTAGGTTCAGTTTATACCTGACTCCACCCGGATCTCGTGACTTCAACGGTTTAACGGTGTCGGCTCGTCGTTTCGCGACTAGATCTAACGGGTTTGGATCTCTACAATATCATACTATCATTACCTCGGGTCGGAAATCAATTCTTCTTCTTCTTCTTGGTTTCGGCTAGCAAGAAAGAGAGAGTAGGATGAGAGAGAGCTAAGTGTGTGTTTTGGTAGTGTAAGGAATATGTGAAATGAAAGGATTAAATGGTGATTTAAGGCTTAAATATTATGGATCATGGGCTTGAGCCCACGGTCCATCTTCCTTCCTTATTAACCCCAGTTCATAACCCATATCCATTATCCAACACTAGCCCAACCCATACTAACTCCTACTTTATTTATTATTTCTCCGCTAACCCGAGTAAACTTTCTCACCAATAATAAATAATATAATTAATATTATTTATTAGAAATTTCGGGATTTTATAGGGATATGTAAACTCTCCTTAGAAATTGAGAAATAACTTGGAATAATAAGCGAAGATGCGTTTAAAAAAATCGAAGCGGTCGAACCTCACAAACTATATATAAAAGAAAGAAAGTACAAATGTAACTGCTAACTAGCGGGATTATCGAAATAAATTGATTTAGTTTTATGATAGAGATTAGGAATTATTTTCGTATATTCTAGGATATTTTAGTATTTAACTTTAACGAAAATTCCATGGTTTATTATTCCATATTATTTTAATTACGTGATTAATACTAAGTTTGAATATTATAAAGTTTACGGAATTTCGGTGTTAACGGTATATTTTATTTTTGGAAGAAACTACTATGTTAACGAATTATAAAGTTTACAACGAGAATATATATTTAATTTTACGGTTTTTAACGAGCGTTGTCGAGTTTTGGAAGATTGGTTTTTGAATTTAAAGGCTAAAAATAATTTATAACAATTTTTATTTGTCTTAAAAATATTTTACTTGATTTATAATTATTTATAAGAATATATATATAGTTTATTATAACATGAAAATGGTTTAAAAAAACTAAGAAAGACATTCAGTGACCCGGGTCTCCATGGCCACAATACACAGCCATAACCACTGGACCAATTTCATATCATGTTAAAATGGTGGAACCAATTATATATATATTATACTTCAACTTCATCTTCTTCCCCAAAACCCTAGTATTTCCAGTTGATTAACTCGTTCCATGTACGTTAATTTAAAGTTAGGGGTTTTGTTTTGTGGTTTAAAATGATTAAAAACCATATAACACTTACTTGATTTGGTGCCGAAATGGTGGTGAACGAAGTTTGGCCGGAACTTAACTTTGACGAATCAAGACGGAAAAATAGAGAGTTTTAGAGAGAGGATTAAGGGTTGGTGCAAGTTTAGTTGATGTTTAGGTTCCTATTTATATTAGAATTAGGAGCGTATAATGATTAATTCGTCGTTAATGAGAATTGATAATAATCCGACGTTACCCGGATTATAATCCGCAATTAAAGTGATTTTTATTTGTTATTTATGCTAATTACCGACCTAGATTAGCGAAGAAACGCGTTGATGTAAATTGATTGGTCAAAGAACGAGATTTAAAGGGTTAAATGGGTCGCCAGAAGGTTTTACGACACCGCCGTTCCGGTTAACCGGAAAACGGTGAGGACGAGAAAAGGGGGGGCTGGGTTGGTTATTAATATTATTATTATTATATTATATTTACAGTTTAAACCCTTATACTTTATATATATATATATATATATATATATATATATATATATATAAACTGATATTAAACTTTCCACAATGAACCTTGAACTTTCAAATGTTATAGATTCTTGATATAATTTTGTATCTTTAGATTATTTGTATATTATACCCGTATAGTTTGAAGATTGATTTTTTTATTAATTTTAATCCCGGAGTTTCGTTATGTGAACCGAATGAATATAAAAATGAACGGATAAAATCGTCGTAATTAATATTAAATGATAAACGAAAAATATGAATATATTGAAACGACACAACGGGTTGATTTAACGGATACAAATACAAATACGAATACGAATAAAAATTGACAAATGTCACAATAATAATAAAAATTCAAACGTGTCAAATTTCAGGCTTGAAAAATAACGAATGTTACAGTATTTGCAACTTTTTGGAAAGAAAGTAAGAGTCTAAGAAAGAAAAGTTTTTTTTAATATAACGCAGCCTTTCGAATGACCCGAATAACGCTACAATTGGAAAATATGATAAGGATACTTATATATAGGATGTACCGGCGGCGTATCCACCATACCCTTATCACATCGACATCTATATCGTTATCCAAAATCACCCTCGGTTCTGAGTTATGGCACACAACCGTATTCACTATGAGTTCCATGCGAGGATTTTGATAATTATGCATGCACTCATAATTATTTAGATCGCCGCATGATGCACATGGTACGTCCCGTTGTGCGGGTTTGAAAACAAGGGTAAAAGAAAACTTTTTAAATCGATATCATTTGATCAAGAGCAATGAACTAAAAAAAGTGAATGAAAATTGATGAACATAATTAACTAGTAAAATAATCCTAAAAAATGACGAAATTGTTGCAGTTAACCATCGAGAGTAATAACAACAAAATGAAATAAATAGATAGAGGAAAATTTTTAAATTATATAAGTAACTTACACATGCGATGTAGAGAAAATATTTGAGATGACGACAAAATTCACGCAATAATAAATAGGTTCACACAACAACGAATCACATGACTTATGAACATAATAATAGATAAGGTTTGAAACCAAGATTATAAAATCGATGGGATGAGGTAAGAGTACTGTGAGAATGTGGTGAGTTTTGAGGTTTGGTTATCCATGTGTTAGAAAAAATAACAAAATATATCGAAATAAAATTTGTACATGCGACTCCTATTTGATAACTATGTACAACACATGTTCATAGTCCCAATTTCCAAACGTTTGTAGGAAATAGGTCATAGGTAGTTTATGTTACAAATACGGTACTATTAGATAACTATGCACATCGCCATGCACATAGTCCCGATAAATAACCGGTCATAGACCACTTAAATCATGATAATAAATTGTGTAATAATAAATAGTGCACTAACGACAAGATAGCAATAAATGAGACATTGAATGCCATTATAAATAACCAAAATTCTCATTCATAACAAAACTGGAGATTTAATGAAGTTAATACATTAGATTTAAATGAAAATAACTAAATAAAAGAAACGTATTTTGCGTAGCATGTCTTCATAAAGGGTTAGGCTTAAACTTGGGAACCGTTGATGTAACACACTTGTCCTTTAGTAGCTTGGTCACTTGAGTTTGATTAGTTAATTGGGGTCTGGTTGACTTGAATTGGTTGAATGGGTTGGGCTTGGATTGCTTGGATGGGTTGAACTTAGATCGGTTAAAGTTGATTTGCTTGGGCTTGGTAAGCTTGATATTGAGCGGTTTGGGTTGGGTAGGATTGAATTTGGTTCATGTGTGCGAGTCTTGGGATGCATTGCGAAAATGGCTAGGGTCTCCACAATTCTAACAAGCTCTAATAGTTGAGGGTGCTTGAGCAAACGGTTGAGCATAAGGTAAAGTTTGGGGTTGGGTAAGAGGTGAGGTAAATGATTGCATCATGAGTTGGTTGCGTTCACGACATGTGGTAAAGAGGTGGCCAAATCGATTGTAGTGGGTGCATTGTCGACACTTGAGGTTAGGCGAATGGTGAAAGTTGCACGTATCACATAATGGGTGGGGTCATGTGTAGGGCTTCTTAGTGGGTTGGGTTTGCGATTGGGCCAAGACGTAGTTTTGGGAATTGGACTTTCTTTTATTGTTGCGGTAGTGGGTAGAGTTGTTGTTGTGCTTGAAAGATTCGGGCTTAGAAGACTCGGGTTTGGGAAATTCGGGCTTAGGTTATTTAGCGGGCTCGGATGCATGCTTATTATTGGGCTTCTTGGAATTTTTCCGCGTCAAGGTACCGGCCTTAACGTGGTTTTCGGTGAGGGTACCGGCTAAGGTGATGGCATCATGGAGGGTTTGAGGGTCACGACTTAGGACGGAATCTTGGATTTGCATAGGCAAACCCGAGATGTACTTGTCGATTGAACGTTCGAAGGAAGTGACCATGTGAGGGATGAGAAGGCTCAGTTCATGGAAACGATCGTTGTAGATGGCGTCATTTCCACTTTCTTATTTCAAATTCCAAAACTCCTCTTCCAACTTCCGAAGCTCATGTTTCGGGCAAAACTTCTTGAGCATGAGTTTCTTGAGGTCATCTCAAGGCAAGGCCATGGCAACCTCAGCGCCAAGCGTGCGCTTCTCACCGTTCCACCAACTGAGGGCATTCTTTTTTAGCATGCTCGAGGCGTTAGTGGTTTTCTTGTCCTCAGGACATTCACAATGGAGGAATATGCTCTCCATTTCTTCGAACCATTGGAGGATAATGGTAGCACCGTTGATACCGAAGTATTCAAGCGGGTTGGCACTTTTGAATTGTTTAGGGGGGGCGGGGGTAAGCAATTGGGTTCGGAGTTGTGGATGATGAAGAAGCATTCACAGTTTGCAATTGAGAGATGATCGTTGGGAGGGCTTCCACGATTCCCTTGGCGATGCGGGATGACATGCTACGACCCGAGTTGCTGGTGCGACGGTTACGGTTGATAAGGCGGGAAGAAGACATTCTACAATGACGACACGTGAAAAAATTTATTATGTTTTGGGGGAAAAAAATTGTATATCTATGTGATATTTCGAGTTTTGTGAAAATTCATGAGAATACAAAATAAAATTTTAATAACCTTAACTTAGAGTATTGATGAAATTGATAATCTGAGAAAATATTCATTCTTAACAAAATAGAAAAATTTAAACAAAAATCTTATCATTGATATAAGAGTGTGATCGTCACATGACAACGTTTGATACAATGAGGGTAGCAGATTCGGGTACGTTTGGTGTGATATGCTTTGGCCTAATAAGTTCCATACCCTTACCGAACACTCCAGGAAGGCAACCAGGTCTCGCGGTTGATTGAGATTTATGCGCATTGCACTTCCTTAGGCTCGCAAGCCTTGGTGTCAAGGGTTAGGTAAACAAGTGTGTCCCTCTTACAGTTACTACATATCCGTCCCACGAATCATCCTCAAGGAGGGAGGTGAAAAAGGCGGGATTTCTTAAGGAATTTTCCATTTTTTTAAAAATAAAATCGTCCTAAAGTTTTGAAAACAATTTTGAGAGTGAGGCATAGCCTCGGATTAAGTGTGTGATTTGTGTATAAGAACAATATTAAAACATTAAATAGTATTTAAGTTACTACAATCAATAATATAATTGAGGGTGCAAACACGTAGAGGCATATCACATATAGAGACCCTAAGCATGCTATTAGGTCGTTATATCTAACCACCTATCTTATAGCCTTCGCATATGATACCAATCTGTCACACCCCGACCAAAGGCGGAACATGCCGGGCATAACGTATTGATTGGACAATAGCTCAAAAGACACTAATTAATGTGACAATAATTATTTAATCCATTAATATCAAAACAAGTACACAATTATAATAATCAAAACAATTACATCATATTTATTGTTTGCATAAATATCCTAAGGTAGAAACTAATATCTTCAATCTTGATCAATGTAAATTACTTGTACCTGTAGCATGTATAAAAATAGAGTTTGTCAACACGAATGTTGGTGAGAATACATAAGTCTTAGTTGAGATACATATATAGATAAAAACCACAATTCGTATGTTAATGATGAGCATTACAATTCCTATGAAAATGTAAACAACTAAATAGATATGGACCCGTTCTTATTGATACGAAATCAAAGTACTTGGATAAATGTATGATCATACTAGATGAGGATAGATGAGGATGAAATACCAACCACCAAACATAAAATAAACAATTAAGCACATAGAGCATTATCATAGAGCATGAAATAATCACACATAAACATATATTGAATTGGGTTATGAATAGATAAGTAGATAAAAATGAGTAATTTAAATAGGGTATACATGCCATCCCCAAAATATATAAGATGAAAAAGGGGGGATATGTAAACTCACCTTAGAAATTGGGAAATAACTTGGAATAATAAGCGAAGATGCGTTTAAAGGAACCGAAGCGTTCGAACCTCACAAACTATATATAAAAGAAAGAAAGTACAAATGTAACTGCTAACTAGCGGGATTATAGAAATAAATTTATTTAGTTTTATGTTAGAGATTAGGAATTATTTTAGTATACTCTAGGATATTTTAGTATTTAACTTTAACGAAAATTCCATGGTTTATTATTACATATTATTTTAATTACGCGATTAATACTAAGTTTGAATATTATAAAGTTTACGGAATTTCGGTGTTGTATTTTATCTTTGGAAGAAACAACTATGTTAACGAATTATAAAGTTTACGACGAGAATATATATTTAAATTTACGGGTTTGAACGAGCGTTGTGGGGTTTTGGAAGATTGGTTTTTGAATTTAAAGGCTAAAAATAATTTATAACAATTTTTATTTGACTTAAAAATATTTTACTTGATTTATAGTTATTTATAAGAATATATATATAGTTTATTATAATATTAAAAAAACTAAGAAAGACATGTAGTGATCCGGGTTTGAACCCGGGTCTCCATGGCCACAATACAGAGCCATAACCATTGGACCAATTTCATATCATGTTAAAATGGTGGAACCAATTATATATATATATATATATATATATATATATATATATATATATATATATATATATTTATTATACTTCAACTTCATCTTCTTCCCCAAAACCTTAATATTTTCAATTGATTAAACCGTTCCATGTTCGTTAATTTGATGTTAGGGGTTTTGTTTTGTGGATTAAAATGATTAAAAACAATATAACACTTACTTGATTTGGTGCCGGAATGGTGGTGAACGGAGTTTGGCAGGAACTTAACTTTGACGAATCAAGACGGAAAAATAGAGAGTTTTAGAGAGATGATTAAGGGTTGGTGCAAGTTTAGTTGTTGTTTAGGGTCCTATTTATACTAGAATTAGGAGCTTATAATGATTAATTCGTCGTTAATGAGAATTGATAATACTTCGACGAGTTATCTGGATTATAATCCGCAATTAAAGTGATTTTTATTTGTTATTTATGCTAATTACCGACCTAGATTAGCGAAGAAACGCGTTGATGTATATTGATTGGTCAAAGAACGAGATTTAAGGGGTTAAATGGGTCGCTAGAAGGTTTTACGCCGCCGCCGTTCCGGTTAACCGGAAAAACGGTGAGGACGGTAAAGGGGGGGGGGTTGGGTTGGTTATTAATATTATTATTATATTATATTTACAGTTTAAACCCTTATACTTTATATATATATATATATATATATATATATATATATATATATATATATATATATATAAACTGATATTAAACTTTCCACAATGAACCTTGGACTTTCAAATGTTATAGATTATTGATATAATTTTGTATCTTTAGATTATTTGTATATTATACCCGCATAGTTTGAAGATTGATTATTTTATTAACTTTAAATCTCGGAGTTTCGTTATGTGAACCGAACGAATATAAAAATGAACGGATAATAATTATAAATCGTCGTAATTAATATTAAATGATAAACGACAAATATGAATACATTGAAACGACACAACGGGTCGGTTTAACGGATACAAATACAAATACGAATATAAATAAAAATCGACAAATGTCACAATAATAATAAAAATTCAAACGAGTCAAATTTCGGGCTTAAAAAATAACGAATGTTACATAAAGTTTAAGGGTTAAAAATGTAATTAAAAAGTTGTTAAAACGAACCATCTAATTGTCAGATGGCCGGTATAATATGTAGTCATACACCCCAATGACATGAGTTTGAGACGGACACTTGAAAGGTTGATACGGTATGTCTAATGCCCGACGCATGTTTGTCCATCTTTGCTACCTATCTTGTTGCGTGGTAGCCTATCACTCTTGTACCCACTATGATTTTTGACCCCAAAAATAAACCATTTTACCGTTGAATCAAGTAAAAATGCTGAGGCCATGTCAATCATCGGTGAGGACTAGTCAGCCATGTAGTGACGGAAAAGAGGCTTTTGTTTGTGTTTAGGTCCTTTGTTTAGCAAAGCAGAAAACAAAGTATGAGACGTGGACATTAACAACCTACACCTAGTGTATGTATGTATCAAAATTATGACATACTCTCTTACATATGTTGTAGTTATGTAAAACACACACCAACTCAAGGACATGGTCCTTCACTGCCTAGCATATGATCTTGATTTGATCACCAACTTCAGTTTTTTTTTTATTTCATACAGAAAAAAAGGTAAATGTTTATTTATGCGTCTAAAATGCTTATCTAATTGTGCTAAGAAAAGGGGTTTTGGTTTAGGGGTACCAAGATATTGAATAAAACATTGTCTTTTTAAATGTTGAGAGTTCTGACACTACAGTTGTGTAATTTGTTCTAAAGAAATTGAATTGTACAATTTTTCATCCCACTTTGGTCATGGGTTATGGGGGATCATGAGGGCACCAAAGCTGCCGCCATGGCAGGATTTCGCGGTCAACGATGCCGCACACCAAGCACCAAAGGGCATAGAGGAACAACCGTCGAGGAAACTAACATGCTTATTGTTTTTATATTTTTATAATAATACATTAACTAATCATCTATGATCTATCTCTACCTCACCCCACAACACATTTCACATTTCACTACCATAACACATGTTTCTGAACATATTTGTGAACGTGAAATGAGAACTCTTTGCCAACTCACACCTAGTATAACACATATCCTAATACATCTAGTAACAAAAGTAGTCACTTATCAGTTATCACTGCCGAAGATAGGTTTTTTCTTAGTAAAAGACACATACTAAATGTTATTTAGATAACAACTACTTTTGGATGTGGCTATAAAGTACACCTTGTTTTGATGTTAAGTGAACTAAGAGCATTCACAACGTATCATCCATTCTCATCTCTATAAGACCGTCCGTAGTGGACTTAAGTTTAGGCATTTTGGGCATATAACGTCGCGGGCACCCCCCTTCCCCCGTGGGATTTTGGCCATAGCGTTTTGTACATACCGCTTGTCGGTCAAAGTTAAACAAGAAAGACTTGAAAAATCAAACTATGACACTTATAATGGGACGGAAGGAGTAATTCATTTTAAACCTTGAGAAATTATAGCCGCCCTGAGTAACCCAAAGTCCCAAACGCATAGTCATGTCGTATTTTGTATTTAAAAATTAAAGACCATATATAAAACTAAGTGTCCTAAACTAAAAAAAGTAAAAAAAAAGGCGCTATCAATAGTACCGTATTTGCACAGATGTATTTATTTAAGTATAATATAACTAAATTTGATGGAAAATAGTATTCATACAATTAAAAATATAACGAGTCATGTCTTATTTCAATCGATCATACAATTCTAGAAAACGTATAAATATGTAATTCCATTTGTGAGTATAATGTTGTTACTAAGAAGGAAATATAGTGGGGGCCGGCTACAGATTCATTCATATAAGCCGTGCAAGAAAACTAGTTTAATAATGTTGTTTTGCTGCCCATAAAAAATGGAAAGAAAGGTGGCACGTTAATTTAAATTCTTTTATAGGAAATATATAAAAGAGAGAGAAATGAGATTTTTTTTAATTAATAAAAATTAAGGTTTGAGCTGCGTATGATATTAGATGAAACGTACATGTCTTATTATTTGGACTAGTTTACTTATTAGGATTATAATATCGATACATCATATAGTCCTAATATATATAGAATTTTAAGAAGTGTAATTGAATATTCTAATATTAAGTCCGTTTAAGATCTGGTTTGAGTAATTAATATCCCAATGGGTAATTTTAGTTGCATAAGCTATTAAAATAAGCATACCTCATATCCATGGCATCCATGCAAATCAAATAGATGATTATAAGTGGTACCCCGAGAGTATGGAACACAGTTTATTAATTATAATCGTATTAGATTGGAATTGTTTAACCCGTCTTATATGATTCATTGACATCTTACATTGATTATAAACACTAATATTTTTTGAACTGCAAACACTAGTGTTATTTATATGTTAAAAAATTACCTATATAGTAATATATTAGATTTTTTTTAATATATATATTTTTTTGGGTTAGGATGATTTAAATGAACTAATAGCTTTATTTAATGTTTTAAACCTGTGTTTACCTACGTTTTTAATTTTACCATTTAAAGTGTTTGAAATTTTGATACTTATCATCATTAATGGCTAGCTTGAAAGTAACTAGTTTGTGATATATATTAGCGTCCACGTTAGGAAACATTGACTCATAAAAGGATAACGTTTGAAACACATGATTGTATCGTTCCAGTTATAACTTATAAGTATCACTAGTAGGAAATTGTGAATTAACATAATGTTCGTCAGTATTTATTATTAAATTGTTAGAATAAAATACTATTATTTACAGATTAGAAAAACAAGGAACAGTATCAAGTATTATCGAGTAATCGGAAATTTATCAAATGCATATGTGGCCTAGTGATACTAAGGTGTGTAGCCGTATAGGAAAGATGTTTTCTTTTCGTGTGGTTCAGGCATTTGTAAAAAAATAGTAGGATTATTTTGGTAATTGTGTATTTAGTGATTCTGTTGGAGTATTGTATAACTAGCTTTTATTCTTTGTATTACGGGGTGGTTTTACATTATTCGTTTTTAATATTTATATATATTTTTAGATTTTTCAATTTTATTTATTGTAAATGAGTTAATAATGCAATTAATATTTGATGATGAAAAGTTTCACTAATAAATGAGCTGTTATAACATGTTTTAAAAGCTATATGGTTTTGATGAGACCCATTTTCCGTTTATTTTTTATACTATAAAATTGTTTATTAATTATAAGTATTTTTTTTAAATAGAATATTAATTTTTAGTATATCCCTATTTTATAGGAATTTTCATATCAAATATTTGGTGAAATTAATTTTTAATTTAATGAGATGTTATAAGCCGTTTAAGGTTATCTGAATTTGGTGAGACCCATACTCGTGAATTCGGGTCAAGTGCATGAGAAACATTCACTTACAAATAAAGCAAATCTAATGACTTGAGAAAAAGTAGGGAACAACCAGAGAGCTTTTAAAGATTTCGTTTATATATATTACTAGCTTTTATCCCCAGTATTACGAGGTTGTTTACATTATTCGTTTTTAATATTTATATATGTATTTGAATTTTAATTTTATTTATTGTAAGGATGCTAATAATACACCTAGGATTTGATGATGAAAGATTTTCACAAATAAATGAGATGCTATAACCCGGTTTAAAAGCTATCTGGGTTTGATGAGACTCATGACCCCCTGATTCTTTTAATATAAAATTGTTATTTAATTAGCAATAATATTTTTTTCAATAAAATAGGATATTGAATTTAGTATATCCGTAATTTATAGGATTTTCATATCATATAGTAAGGTTAATTTCTAATTTAATAATATGTTATAACCTGTTTAAGGGTTATAAGGGTTTGGTGAGACCCATACACGTGAATTCGGGTCAAAAGGCATGAGAAGCCTCGATTAACAAATAATGCAATCTGGTGGCTTGAGAGAACGTAAGGAGCAACCAGAAAGATTTTAGAGGTTTCGTTTATATATTTTTAAGATTACTAGCTTTTACCCCCCGTATTATAGGGGTTTTACATTATTCGTTTATAATTTATATATATATATATATATATATATATATATATATATATTTGTATTATAATTTTATTTATTGTACAATAGTTAATAATATACTTAGTATTTGATGATGAAAAGGGTTCACAAATAAATGATATGTTATAACCCGGTTTAAAAATTATTTGGGTTTGATGAGACTCAGGACCGATTATATTTTTTACTATAAAATTGTTTTATAATTATAAATAACATATATCTTTTTTTAAAGAAATAAGATATTAATTTTTAGTGTATCCCAAAAATTTTATACGATTTTCATATCAAATATCTGGTGAGATTAATTTTTAATTTAATGAGATGTTATAACCCGTTTAAGGAATATTTGAGTTTTGTGAGACCCATACACGTGAATTCTGGTCAAGTGCATCAGAAACCTCTATTTACAAATAATGCAATCTGGTGGCTTGAGAGAATGTATGGAGCAACCAAAGAGCTTTTAAAGCTTTCGTTTATATATATTACTAGTTCCCCCCCCCCCCTATTACGGGGTTGTTTTACATTATTCTTTATAATATTTATATTTTTTTGGATTTTAATTTTATTTATTGTAAGGAACTTAATGATATATTTGATTTGATGATGAAAAAGTTTCACAAATTAATGAGTTGTTATAACCCGGCTTAAAAGATAAATAAGGTTAGTGAGACTCATGACCCTTACTATAAAATTGTTTCTTAATTATAAATAATATATCTTTTTTTAAATTGGATTAAATTTTTAGTATATCCTTATTTTATAGGTTTTTAATATCAGATATTTAGTGAAATTAATTTTTATTTTAATGAGATGTTATAACCCATTTAATGCTATCTGGGTTTGGTAAGATCCACACCCGTGAATTCGGGTCAAATACATGAGAAACCCCTATATATAAATAAAGCAATCTGATGGCTTGAGAGAATGTAGGAAACAACCAGAAAGCTTTTAAAGATTTGTATCTTAAATATATATAAATGAAGACTCCCTAAATTCTCCTAAGCCGCCATATTGCTTTATTCTTAAATGAAGATTTCTCATTCATTTGACCCGAATTTATGGGTATAGGTCTCACTAAACCCAAATAGCCCTTAAACGGGTTATAACATCTCATTATATTAAAAATTAATCTTATCAAATATTTTATATGAAAATTGGATATACTAAAAATTGATATCTATCTTTTTAAAAAAGATATTATTTATAATTAGGAAATAATTTTATAGTAAAATAAATAAATAAATAAGCGGGTTATGGTTCTCACTAAACCCAGATAGCTTTTAAACCGGTATAACATCTCATTTATGCATGAAACTCTTTGATCATCAAATCTTAAGTATATTATTTGTAACATCACGGGAATTTCGGGCCAAAAATGTCAAGTTTCCAAAGTTAAGGGACTAATTCTGCCAATTTCCAAACCCCAGGGACTAAAATGAAAATTCTGTTTTCTTGTCCTATCGCGCTACGTGACGGGACAAAAGATAAGCCCATCGTGTATCGCGATGGGGCTTGGTCAAAACTTCTGGAAGAAGTCAACAGGGATACACGATCGCTGTTGAGCTTACGTCATCGCGTACCGCGATGACGTGGCCTGCCACGTCTGACACATTTTCACCACGTGTCCACACGTGGCACACCGGTCACCACGTGTCCCGAAACGTGGCAACACGAGGCACATCGTCCGCCACGTGTCAACACGTGGTACACCGTCTGCCACGTGGCGACACGTGGCAGACCTACTGTGTGCGTCACCAAGGCTACGTCGCGGTACGCGACGGGTGCCTTGAAGGCGGTCGCGTACCGCGATGGGACACCAGAAAATGTCTATAAATAGCAGGTCCGGGATTTCATATTTTCACATCCCAAACAGCTCTCTTACTTCTCTCTAGCCTCTCTCTAGAATCCCCATAATCATACCCTCGATCCACCTCGATAAACGTGCCATATTTCCTCGATAAACGTGCCCCGATCCTCGAAATCCATGTCGACGTTTCCTCGAAGTGCGTGCCACCCTCCACCCACATTCAACCAAGTAAGGCTTTTGTTCTCGAAAGGCGTGCCATCGACTGTTGAAGATTGGTGCTATCGTTGAAGTGCCAAAGTTGATCGAAAAGTGAAGCGGCTTCGAAGTGCTGCTCGAATTCCTAGGGTTTCTAAACGCCAACAAGGTTAGGAGTAATGTCAAATGAATATAATATAATATTATATTAAAGGCTTAAGCCTTAAGTCGAGGTTATACTCGATACCTCGATAAAAGAAAAGAAATACAAACATAACAAAGAAAAGAAAGAAGAATATGAATTGACAAATATATATATGTGTGTAAGTATATATGATTATATTCTTTGTTGTGAAATTATTATTTAAGTAATAAAGAGTATTCTTAAATAATAAAAAGAAAAGATTGCGTTTCTTGGAGAAGAAGAAACGTCGGGTTTTTATATAAACTAAAGGTTTATAATTACTTTTAAACTAAAGGTTTTCAAGTAAATGACATATATGAACTAAAGGTTCATCGAGGTATAAAACAAGACTAAAGGTCTTAAGCCGGATTGTATATCCGACTAACAAATGTTTATACTCGTACTATAGGTGCGGGATAAAAAATGAAAGACCCTGGGACGGTAGTGAAGCCGATCCTAAAGCGAAAAGGTGAATACGCCCCACTTTTACAAACTTGTTTTCAAACAAATAAATGTGTTATGTGTAAAACTTTACATGAGACCAAGTGTCTCTAAAACCATTATAAATAAGAGTGAAAGCCTAGCCCTCAGGCTGTAGTATACGTTTGTCTGGATCCTTACATATGTGGAATGCGGTGGGCACATCGCACCACGCCTGGTCACGACCTCCAGCCACGATGGGCCGAACCAAAGTATGTTCGAGTGAGAATGACTTTGTGTATATTTATGGTACCTAAGTACGTCGAAACGCTACGGTGTTTTGCTGGGGTAACCTAGTGTAGAGACTCGAGTTTATAATGGTATTGTTTTAACTTTGTTATTCCTAAGCTAAGATGGGCCGAGGCTTGCGTAACCCTCGAGGGGTAACAAAGTAAAAGAAAATATTTTCGCGTCAGCATATTCACCAACAATCATTGCTGACGTATTTTTATAAACATTTTGCAGGTAACCAAGAATAGAGCTTGAAGGACGAAGGGCTCAAGGATCTGATGGCTCGGATAATTTTGTTTGAATATTAAAATATGTTGATTTTGTTAAACTTATAAACAAGTAAAACTAAACGAGATCTTCGTCTCGTCTTTTGTAATGTAAATATTTCAACTTTAAATCCACCTGTTTTGTAAAGTCTTCCGCTAATAACCCACAACTTTGATTTATTTACAAATGTGGTATCAACTGTCGAGTCGCACTCCTAGTCCTAAGATGGGGGTGTGACAGGTTGGTATCAGAGCCATCGATCTTAGCGAATTGGGTATCATAAAACAATACCCAATCTTCGATCCAAAAGCATATGAAATAATTACTTGTTTATTTGAAATAGGGATAAGATTGGCTGGCAACCCTTTCTTTCCGTCTCTACATTCTAAACCACCTATCAAAAGATGTCTTATGAAAAATTAATGGAGTATTATGATCGTGAAGCAAGAAGGGCAAGGAACAAATTCCCAAAAGACATCATGAGTGAAGATTACTTTGAGGCTTTCTTCAGTCGAGACCAATACATTGAACGTCCCAAACCAATATACTTCCCTGGGACTGAACAATGTCCAATTAAACTACCCGATAGCCCACCCAAACAAATCGAACCAACAAGACATTCAAGCTATCATCCACCAACACTTCCCATATACCATCCCTCTGAAATGCCAACGTACCACCCATCGAAGATCACCACTTATCAACCATCGGAAATACCATAATACTTTCCCACTGGATACTTACCAAATTCACATCCATGTTATGCCTTCCTTTCAAACCGACCAATAAAGTAAGAACCAAAGTCCTCATCCTCCGACTGGATGCAATGCCACTCCGATCAACGAAGGTGGCATACTGGAAGCTCTACCGCTCTTGAAGTCAACTCACGACCCAACAATGGCGAAGGATCATCCCGCAAACCAAGAATGAGGGTGACGGTGCTTTACGAGAGTTTCAAAATGCCCGCAATGATCAACGAGACCACCCAGTATATGGAAGATGAGGAAGAGCCTATGGAGGAAGAAGAGGAGGATCCCGAAGAAGAGGAGGATCCTGTGGAAGAGTCGGAATCGAAAGAAGAGCATTCTGACAATCCTAACGAGATATCAACATCCATTGATGGATCACTCACTTCCCACAACCCAAGCTACGGTTCCGTCTATCCGTATGTTCAGTATCTTGAGAAGGTCAAGAACCAAGCTTCGTCAAGCTTTCCACCGTTCCAATGTGTAATTTCAACTGAAGAAGAACAAGCCGATGAGATTCGCGAGCAAAATAAAGCTGCTACGACTTTCTTCTACCTTGCATCAGATATGACTGAGGCCGCGTATCCTGAACCAAGGAATCATTACGAGATGGTGACATTGGGTTACCGCGACCCACCTCCACAATTGGATACCCCGACGTTATCCCACAATCATATGAAGAACACCTGGATCGCGCTTTACACGAGACTGATGATTGGAGAAAGAAGGTGGTTGAAGAAGGGAAGAAAAAGAAGAAGATGGGAGAGAAGCTTCTTCACAAATGCAAAAAAACTGACGAGGGTTGTTAAGAAGTTTTTGAAGGACTGAGATGATGGTGGTGGTGACGTGTTTCAAGAAAAGAAGTGTATGTGTGTAATCTAGCTTATGTGTAATGTGTCAAGTGATGTATGGATAGGAATATATATACATCGAGTATGAATGTATATGTATATATATGTTCATGTTGTAATAATCTTTGTATATACCCTGTATGGTATATACAAGTGTTGAAATAAAATGTGTGTTTTCAGATAATAAGAATAAAAAGAAAAAAGATAAAATGTCTCAACAAAGTAATAATCACGAGAACGACCAAAAAGAAAAGGAAATAAGAAAGGTAAATGGGAAAGACCCCATAAATAACCAAGAAGATCCAATTCCCCAAAAGTTTATGGATCAAATTCAAAAGATGATTAAAGATGCAGTTAGGGAAGAATCCATGGCTAGATCTCAATCTAGACAAACGAAACATTCACATTCTGCAAATCCTTCCCGAAAATCTGTATCCAAACCTCGTTCTAAACCCTCGCGTATGGAACAAAGTGTACATGAATCAAACGCTGATGGTGGGGTTCGTCAAGAATTCAAGAGACTCAAGATAGGTGGATGTTCATTCAAGGACTTTAAGTACTACGGGCCGAAAGAATTCCATGGGGATAAAGGAGCCATCACGAACGTAAGGTGGCTTGAAGAGATGGAGACGATTGTGATTACGAGCAAGTGTACCGAAGAAGAAAAGATTCAATATTCTGCTCTAATGTTTAAAGGCAAGGCTTTAGAATGGTGGAACACGTTAATCTTGAGTAGAGGAAGGGAGGTGATGTATAACATGTCTTGGAATGAGTTCAAAGAGTTGCTAATGTCAAAATTCTGTCCGATGCATGAAACTGACCAAATTCAAACCAAGTTCTTGTCTCACAAGGTTGTTGGAACAAACCTTCGTGAGTATAACACGAAATTCCATGAATACTGTCGGTTGGTTCCCCAGCTGGTTACCCCGGAATCCAGCAAAGTTACACGCTACATATGGGGACTACCACGAGAGATTCGTGACATGGTAAGGTCACACTTGCCACAAACCGCTGACTCCGCGATGGAGTTGGCTGGGTACTTGATGGGCGGAATGATCCGCAACAAAGAAGAGGATAAGAGGGTTGTGACAACGCAAGACCCAAAGAAGGAAGGAAATACCCATTTCAAGGGTAAAGGAGTTGACCAACGAAGGTCTAGCTTCAACCCCGGCATCCCACAATGCAAAATTTGCAAGAAATACCATAGGGGTCGATGCCACTTAACTCCACGACTTTGTGAATCATGTCACAAACCCGGCCACGCCACGGCCGATTGTTGGAAGAAGAAGATGACCTGCTATAACTGCAAGGAGATGGGACACCTCAGCTTCGAGTGCCCCAAGAATAAGCCCGCAACTGGTGGTGCGGGTGGTAGCGGTCAAAAGAATGAGCCCAAGAAGGGCAATGCAAGAGTTTTCGTCCTTCATACGAAGAAGGCGGCTGACACGCCGGAGACCATTACCAGTATGTTCCTTGTTAACAATGCCTATGCTAGAGTCTTGTTTGATTCAGGAGCCAATTTAAGTTTTATAGATTATAAATTTTGTAGTCTATTAAACGAACCTTTAATCAAACTTAATAAAACTCTAAGCGTCGAGACCGCTAATGGCGAAATTATTAAAATCTCCGAAAATCTAGAAAACCGAAAAAATTTAATAGCCGGTTACGTTTTACCTATTCAATTGCTACCTATGACTCTTGCTGGTTTTGATGTTGTATTGGGAATGGATTGTTTATCCGACAACCATGCTCGTATCCTTTGCAATAGCAAGACCATTGAACTTCGAGCCCCTGACAGATGTACCATACGAATCGAAGGGTATAAAGACGCTGGTCAAGTTAGGTTAATATCCATAATAAGGGCTAACAAATGTTTGAATCAAGGATGCTTAGCATTCATGGCCTACGTCACCGAAGAATCTAAACCCAAGGAAATCAAAAACGTTCCTGTTGTTTCCGATTATGCCGATGTCTTTCCCGATGAACTTCCCGGCATTCCTCCCGATCGCGAAGTAGAATTCAGAATCGATCTTGTTCCCGACACTGCTCTGATCGCCAAAGCTCCGTATCGCCTCGCACCATCCGAGATGAAAGAATTGAAGAAACAACTTGACGAGCTTCTCGAGAAAGGATTCATACGACGAAGTTCATCACCATAGGCAGCGCGATACTTTTTGTCAAGAAGAAGGATGGATCCATGCGAATGTGCATCGATTACCGAGCTCTCAACAAAGTTACAATCAAGAATCGTTATCCACTTCCTCGAATCGACGATCTTTTTGACCAACTTCAAGGTGCTAGCTTCTTTTCCAAAATCGATCTTCGTTCCGGCTATCACCAACTCAAAGTTCAATCTGAAGATATTCCGAAAACCGCGTTCGAACAAGGTACGGCCATTATGAGTTCACCGTTATGCCATTTGGACTTACTAATGCGCCGGCTGCGTTCATGGACATGATGAATCGTATTTGTAAGCCTTACTTGGATAAATTTGTGATCGTATTCATCGACGACATATTAATTTATTCTAAGTCTAAGGACGATCATGAAAATCACCTTCGAACATTACTAGAAATTCTTAGAACCGAGAAATTGTACGCTAAGTTCTCGAAATGCGAGTTCTGGTTACACGAGGTGCAATTTCTTGTTACATCATCAACGTTAATGGAATACAAGTAGACCCCGCTAAGATTAAAGCTATCTCTAAGTGGGAGATCCCAAAGTCGCCAACCGAGATTCGAAGCTTCTTGGGATTCGCCGGCTATTATCGAAGGTTCATCGAAAACTTTTCCGAATCGCTGTTCCCCTAACCTCCTTGACTCGAAAGAACATCAAATACGAATGGGGAACAAAGCAACAAGAGGAGTTCGATATACTTAAACAAAAGCTTACTCAAGCACCGATACTGGCCTTGCCAGAAGGTACTAAAGATTTTATTGTATTTAGTGACGATTCTCACTCTGTTTTGGGATGTGTACTAATGCAACAAAAGAAAGTAATCGCTTACGCCTCTCGCTAATTGAAGGTACATGAGAAGAACTATACGACTCACGATCTAGAGTTAGGTGCCATAATCTTTGCACTTAAGATATGGAGGCACTATCTCTATGGAGTAAAGTTTATCGTGTACACTGATCATAAGAGCTTAAAACACATATTCGATCAAAAAGAGCTTAACATGCGCCAACGACGATGGATGGAGACACTCAATGACTACGATTGTGAGATTGTTTACCATGAAGGCAAAGTCAACGTTGTGGCAGATGCCTTAAGTCGCAAGGAGCACGAGAAACCAAAAAGAGTCTGAGCGTTGCGTCTAGAACTTCAAATCGATCTGTTCGAGCAAATAAAATCCGCGCAAATTCAAGCAATTCACGAAAACCAAATCTTCGACGAAAAACATAACGGCACCATTGACTCGTTAGTCAAGGGTGATGATGGTATCCTTAGACTCGGTAATAGAATTTGGTACCAATCGTTGGAGGTCTGCGTGAGAAAATTCTGAACGAGGCTCACAAAACCAAATACATGATGCATCCCAAGAGCGACAAAATGTACCATAACCTCAAAGCAAACTATTGGTGGAATGGGATGAAAAGGGATGTAGCTTCGCATGTGGCGAAATGTTTGACGTGTTTAAAAGTCAAGGCTGAACACCAAAAGCCTTCGGTATTGCTTCAGCAACCCGAACTTCCCGTATGGAAGTGGGAGTTGATTACTATGGATTTCATTACCAAACTCCCTAAAACGACTTGACAACATAATGCAACCTGGGTGATTGTGGATCGATTAACAAAGTCCGCACACTTCATACCCATCAATGAGTCGTACTCAATGGACAAATTAGCTCGTATCTATGTTAACAACATTGTTGCTATACATGGAGTACCACTGTCCATAATTTCTGATCGAGACATTCTATTCACGTCTCATTTTGGAATAGCTTCCAACAAGCGATAGGTACAAAGTTAAACCTTAGCACTGCCTATCATCCGCAAACCGATGGGCAAAATGAAAGGATGATTCAAACGTTGGAAGACATGCTCCTTGCATGTGTGATAGACCTAGGTAGAAGTTGGGACGACCACTTACCCCTAATGGAATTTTCGTATAACAATAGTTATCACACGAGCATTCAAGCCGCACCATTCGAGGCGTTATATGGTCGAAAGTGTAGAACGCCCGTGTGTTGGTCTGAAACAGGAGATAATCAATTATCTGGACCCGAGATAGTCCAAGAAACTACCGACAAAGTTATTCAAATCCGTGAACGACTTAAGATGGCACGTGATCGCCAAAAGAGTTACGCTGATGCCCGCCGTAAGCCGTTAGAGTTCAATGTCGGTGATAAAGTTCTTTTGAAAGTTTCGCCATGGAAAGGCGTAGTCCGCTTCGGCAAGAAAGGAAAGTTAAGTCCTCGATTCGTTGGACCCTTTGAGGTACTTGAACGAATTGGTACCTTCGCATACCGATTGTGACTACCTGAGGAAATGCAAGGGATACACGATGTATTCCATATTTTGAATCTGCGTAAATGTTTAGCCGATGAATCTCTCTCGATGCCTTTAAAAGATGTGGAAATAAACGAGAATTTAAAGTTCATTGAAAAAATAATTCAAATCGAAGATTCAAAATTAAGAAAACTCAAAAGACGAACCTTAAAAATCGTGAAGGTAAAATGGGATTCCCGACGAGGACCCGAGTATACTTGAGAACTCGAGTCCGAAATGAGAAAGAAATACCCCCACTTATTCTCGTAAAGCAATCTCGAGGACGAGATTTATTTCAAGGTGGGGAGGATGTAACATCATGGGAATTTCGGGCCAAAAATGTCAAGTTTCCAAAGTTAAGGGACTAATTCTGCCAATTTCCAAACCCCAGGGACTAAAATGAAAATTTTGTTTTCTTGTCCTCTCGCGCTACGCGACGGGACAAAAGATAAGCACATCGCGTATCGCGATGGGGCTTGGTGAAAACTTCTGGAAGAAGTCAACAGCGATACGCGATCGCTGTTGAGCTTACGTCATCGCGTACCGCGATGACGTGGCCTGACACGTCTGACACATTTTCACCACGTGTCCACACGTGGCACGCCGGTCGCCACGTGTCCCGACACGTGGCACATCGTCCGCCACGTGCCAACACGTGGCACACCGTCTGCCACGTGGCAGGCCTACTGTGTGCGTCACCGAGGCTGCGTCGCGGTACCGACGGGTGCCTTGAAGGCGGTCGCGTACCGCGATGGGACACCAGAAAATGTCTACAAATAGCAGGTCCGGGATTTCATATTTTCACATCCCAAAAAGCTCTCTTGCTTCTCTCTAGCCTCTTTCTAGAATCCCCATAATCATACCCTCGATCCACCTCGATAAACCTGCCATATTCCCTCGATAAACTTGTACCGATCCTCGAAATCCGTGTCGAAGTTTCCTCGAAGTGCGTGCCACCCTCCACCCACATTCCACCAAGTA